>NW_027278963.1:137500-154778 GCF_046629955.1 Centroberyx affinis | reverse complement strand
CTCTTGTTCTCTCTCTCTCTCTCTCTCTCTCTGTGTCTCTCTCTCTTCCGGACAGTGGTGACAAAACAGGTGTCAAGGAGCAGAGGAATTCACATTCCTGTTGAGTGTGACTTTTATATGTGTATATATACAGTATATGTGTGTGTGTGTTTGAGTATGTATGAGGGCATTCACCTCTATACAGTGGTCGCTTCTAACTGTGATGGCAGAAAGAGATGTTGGTTTCCAGCCTGTATCTCTGCCTCTTCATCTGTCTTTGTTTCTCTCACTCTGTCCCTCCCTCCATCCCCTACTCATCGCTGATATATCTCCCTTCACTTCTAATACCCCCCACCCCGCCCTCCCCCACCCCACCCCACCCCCACCCATCCCTCCCTCCCTCCCTCCCACTGGCAGACAATAAATATCATGTCACGAGGATGGCAATGCTCCTTCATGGAACACTGCATGTTTATTAGAGGCAGGAGAAGTTTAAGAGAAATGCTAACAGTGTTCATTAATGGGCCGCATCCGCGTTTGATGAGGCATGGCACATCCCAGCCACCGGCCAAACGGGAGAGGGGGTGGGGTTGGCGGTGGGGGGGGGGGGGAGCGGGGCGAGGGGATGGGGCGAGGGGCATAACGGCCACCGGTAAACGGCCGGTAATTGTGTCCAAATTGTACGGCGGCGGAGGCCTCCCAAGGACTGACAGTGACGGAGCAATTATGGCAAGCCAAGCGAGCTGTGTCAAATTAGCCCTCCCCTCCCCTTCCTCCTCACCCCGAACCCCACCCCCCCCCGCCACCCGCTGACGAGGGAGTCATATTTCTTCGCCCTACAAAGCAACGCGGAGTGATAGACCCTTGATTGTGAATGATGGGCGAGACCGGGCGTGGCGACTTGACGATCTGATTTGTCAATAGCTTTGTACCTGAGCGCCGGGTGTCACGGGGGTGTTGGAGGAGGTATTGAGATGTTAGGGATGCAGTCGGAAGGAGGTTGTGAGGAACCGGAGGTGGTTGAGGAAGGGGGGGGGGGGGGGGGGGGGGGCGTCTGGCGTGCTCAGCGACCCAACCGAGGGAGTCTTTTCCCGGGAAGGTCATCAGTCAGCGTTGGCTGTCAGGGAGGGATCACACACAGTGGAGTGCGCCTGACTTTGGTAATTACATCTGACTGCAGAGTGGGGATGTCTTCTTTTGTGGGCCCACAATGACTGCATAATTTATAATTGACTGCAATCAGTTCAGTCACAAGGATGTTCATCAGGGCTTTTTGTTTTAGGGTGGGGTGGTTAGAGGTTTAGAGGACAAGCTAGCTGCTTCTTCAGTAACCACCCTTAATTTATCCCAGCAAACAGTTTGAAGGAGTTTATATATGAAGCGTTGCATTTCAATTTTCATTTTGAGAAAAATATATTTCAATCCCAAGTTCATCATTCATTATGTCTAAAATACAAAGCATTCAGTTTGTAGAAATGTCACAATTTGTCAACAATTTACTTCTTAAAAGTGCTAGAATGTCTTTCAATTTTGTCCCAACAATCATTTTGTAAGAGTAATCATCAGTTCTTTTCCAAACAGAATATCTCATTATGGAAAGAAACTTGCTGTATAGATGTTTCACCAAATGTTATCAATTGTAGTCTTCATGACCCCTCTTGTAGTTGCCATTCTTTATGCAAACCAGGGGGGAGGGAGAAAGAACAACGTATTGGCTGGATGAGCAAACTTTAGATGGAACAAATGGGTTTTATGAAGATCACAGTGGAGGGGATCGATAGCGCTGATGATTCAAGGTGTCGATCCATACATGCAAACACATTCTAATTGATTTTCTCCTATTGATTTGACACGTGCCTTTTTGCCATACTCGGCGCTGGTTAAGAGGGGAGCTGTCTGTGTATTTCATGATAGAATTCAGACACTGATTAGTCCGCATGTCAAATATCAGTGTTGCTTACTTTGATTGATGCTGATAATACATATTGAATAAACCTCAGACAATTGTGTGCTGGATTTGATTAAAAAAGAAAGTAGCATAATTTATGTACTGTAATGTGATAATCAGCTTATGAATTATGTGAACAATTATGCCCATAAATCATGTTTCCAAAATCACTCCTTAATAGTAGTAATTTGATTGTCATCATTCTTTGTCACAACCTTTAAATTTACATTTGGTTTTTAAATTGTAACACATGAAGTGTCTTCCTTACATTGTAACATTGAATATACAGGTAAAGAGCGCCCCCTAATATTGGTGTGTGTGTGTGTGTGTGTTTGTGTGTGTGTGTGTGTGTGTGCGCTTGTGCATGTGCCTGTGCACGGGTGCATACGTGCGCCTGCCCGCGAGTATCTAAGTTTGAGTCCAAGTATATCAATCTTGTTACCGCCATTAATGTCACTTTCAGCTCATCACTCTCAGATTATATTTAATAATAGATAGCTTTTGGGCATAAATGTTAATGTAGAATTGCATAGAATTTTATGTTCTGAAAATGACATCCCGTAGTTAACCTCTCAATATTTAGAGAGCTACTCCACTTCCATGCAGATGCCAAAAAAGAAAATCCTAATAAGTGACTGCAGGCTCATAACTTTCTCAGCAAACTTTCCTCTTAGTCTAAACCAAACATCCCCCTCATTCCACTCCCAGCTTCAACTGCATCTGCTTGAATAGCAAACAGTTAGTTTGATTATTGATTTTACTCCTAAAAGCGGTTTAGCTAATGTGGCTAAGATAACATGTCAGCATCGATTCCCGGTCGGCTCTGTGATGCTTGTCATTTCTAGAAGGAAAGCAGGCTCATTTGGTTTCCCCGGCAAAAGTCAACGGTAGGGTTTCCATGTCAAAGCTGATTACGCGGTGATACATGACAGGTACATTTGATATGACGATCTTTGAACTCTTGTGTGATAAACACCATTTTTTCACTTGGTACTTGTCATGACTTTCTGCACTGTTAGGGTTTCTTAACTAAAGATACTTATTAACCTCTTGAATAACAGTAAACATCGATTATACATATTTCTTACACTTTACCACTTTTCCTGGGAGATTGTCCTTTGAAATCCCTGTTTCTTTCCCCAGCTGCCTAGTACTGTATAGGATTTAGGTGGATTAGGTCATTGGGACTTCATTGGCCCATGTATTGATTAGCTATTAACCCACTAACACCAAATAATCCATCTTAAATGTTCCCACATTCGATTTAGTGGCGGCAGTGGTCTGCGTTTGATTTGAGGCTGCCTCAGGACATAACCGTTGATTTCTCCCTTTCGCCGTGAAAACTCGAGGGGAGAAGGGAAAAAAACATCTTTGCAGTCCCATTACATATTAAAAGCATCTCCAGTTATGTTCATAAAACAAGATGAGTACACTGAAGCTGAGTCGCCTGGAAGATTAATTATTGACACTGTCCTTTGCACAACCCGATCTTAAAAGTGTGTTATGTTTTTTTTTTTTTTATGCCCTCCTATAGAAAAATATGTTCCTGTTTTTACTCTGTGAAGCAGTTTTATCCCGTCAACATGTTGGAACACTTTGGCTGGGATGCATGTGGTATGGATTGGGAATTGAACCCACAGAAAGCTATGGATGGAAGTCATCATCACTGAGATCCACTTAGGCTCTTTAAGGTCCACACAGGACCCTCGCCTCGCCTCTGATCAGCGCCTTTAAAGTGTCTGTAACGATCTGGCAAAGAGATCAGGCCACAATTTGTAGCAATTGGTCGTTTTTTGAAGGGGTTGGAGGTTGGGGAGGGGTTTTGACCAATGAAATGTCAGTGAGTGTATTTGAGTCCAGTTCAGCAGGACCAATGGGGCTGAGCCAGTGATTGTCATGTATCGCTGTATGTTGTTAGCATATAACAGAGGCTATTCTCAGGTTGACACATTCTCCCCTGGCCTTCACGGCCCCTAGTGGTATCATTTTGTTTATTAGCGCGATTCTTGGGGCCTGTTGTTTATTCATAAGCCATTGTTTTCAAGCATGAACTGTTCTATTTTGAGGGGTTCCATATTTGTCAGCTGAGTGTCGGTGGATGGCACCCGCACGCCTCCCAGCACCTCCAGAGACTCCCATTCTGACAGGGACATTTTTTTCCTCCCCCATCCTCTTCAAGCTCCCGGTGTAATGAAAACTAAATACGCACGTCTTCCCTTGCTGTCTCTCTCTTCTCTCTTTCTCTCCCTCTCTCCCTCTCTCTGTCTCCTCTCTTATCCCTCCCTGCTTTCCTGACACCTCGGCCAATGGGATTTGTTTCTGTGCCCGGCGGTTGTCAGGAGAGACAGCCAATAAGCAATCAAAGTGGCGGCCAGTGGCTGAGACAAAGGAGTGCTCTGCCTTTTTCTGAGGTGCTGCAGCGGGCCGTACGGCAGAGGCTTGCATGTATAATTAAGTGAGAGAGGAAGCCGGGGCCACTTAATCTTCCCCCTAATGGTGATCCTAGCTCCATCACCGGGGCCCCTCTGGGGGGGCCGTACCCCAAAGACCCACTCTCCGGGTCACCGCTGTCCCCCAATTGTCATTGGCAAATCTTTTTTATCGGCCGGAAGAGCTGTTTTCCTGGTCCGCTGGCATTGATCCATTCATCATGGCTTTGTTCCTTTAAGAACTCCGAGGGCATACCAAGGGTCTGCCGAACGAGCTATTTATCATCCAGTGGAGAAAAATAGAGAGAGATGTGAGGAGATGCATATTTCACATGGAGTTTTTCTCAAACCCTACAATGGCCTGACATATTTTCGGGTTTGGCTTGTATTGTTGCAGGGCTGCCTGTCACTTGTGTGATTTATACGATCAATATTTATGTTGAATTACAATGTAATCTTTAACTTTATCTGTTCTATCATTGATGGTTGTGAATACACATGCATTGTAAATGTGATTTGCTTCTGATGTCATACAAGGCATGTTGCAGGTTTATATGCTGTTATGACATATATAGGACTACTGTCTGTAGATGAGTTCAACCCAGTCTGGGCCTAAGATAGATTTGGGTCTTTGCTGTGCATATCAACTGTATGGATATCGTCACTGTTGGGTGAAAAACCTGTATCTCCAGAATGTCAACTTTTCAGGAACTGACAAAAACAGCCTTGTTTTCAGCTTGACCAGTGCAATTTTGAGTTTATCTAATGGGGTTTTGAAAGGTTTTCATAAGATCAAGGGTGGTAAAATTTTCTGAACCCATAGAGGACCATGTAATTCAAGTGAAGTTAAACCATGAACATCACCAAAATTGGAGTTACGAGGTTTTCACATGACAACAGCAATATACAGTATTTGTACCATTATTTTCCTCCCATCTTCAGCACACAGAAAGCTTTTAATATTCACATTGCTTCCTCTAGTTATGTGATTTCTCTAAAAGCTGGTATTGTAATGGTTGCTGTGTTTCACCCTGGTGAAACACAGCAACCATTACTCTTCTTCTAGCAAGCTGATTTCCCTCCTGCAGTATTTATGGGAAAGTTAACCAAACAATTGCTATTCATGTTTGCCACTTTACAGCACATACATAAGGCACTGTGGTCCCAGCAGCCACAGCACAAAGAGACGCTGACTTCCTCATTATGTGTTTAGGCCCCCAGACAAAGCGAGGCTAAACTTTTCGTCTCCTGTTTCCTATTGACACAGCTAAAGGCAGCATAATGTGGGCTATTACGAGGGACCTGCATCATGCCTAATTCATCGGGGCGGTATAGGTGTGTTTCCTTATTCAGCAGCCTCCACATCCTCGCGATTTAAAGCAGCCGCAGCTAACAGGGGAGAAACCCCCTCTGAGGTCCCCTAGGTCTGGGCCTGCACTTCCAGGCACAAGTGTCCCTTCGCATCCTCGGGACGGGGGTGAGGATCTAGAGGGGGACAGGAGGGGAGAGGACCCGTGTGACTCAGTCCAAATGGAGCGTCTTGCAGTGATCTCTCTAATACAGACTATTATGTGGTCCCACCACTGACACTAATGGGATGTTACAACGATTTAAAATGATTTAATGGCTCCCAGGTTGGGGCCCCTAATGGCCCTCTTTATACGCCAATGCGTATTATGAATGGCAATGACAGTGTTGTGAAGTGCCTCTGTTTCTCTCGCTTTCTTTTCTCTTTTTTTTTTTAGCCCCTGCTGCTCAGGCAGTGTGACAGGTGTCGTTTTGTGTGCAGGGAAAGGGATGAGGACACTGCAGTGTGTCAGTGGTTGACGAACTCCTTATAGGCACCCATAGTGCAGCGCTGCTTCACTGATGCACATCAGATCACATGTTGAATCATTTGTTTGTGTTGTCTGCCGATCCATTCCCTCCAAAATATGAAAAGGTCGAGAGATAAACCCAAAACTTGCAACAAAATTATCTTATCAATTATGATTATATTTAAAATATATTAGATTTGTTTCTAATTTAAGGATTGTCAAGTACCTTGATTGAAATAACCTAATAGCACCAGCATCAGACCAAAGTGCTAAGCTCATAATATTCTACTTGTGAGTCAAACACTTTACAAGGCATTAGCATTTTAGTCTGTAGGCCTACTCCACCAACAGGGCTGACTATTATAAAATGATTGTGCTGATTTTTGTTATCTGCACCAATTTTAAGTTATCAAATGGTATCGGAAATTTTCAAAATGTTGGATTCTTATAATGAGAATTTACATCCTTGTTTACAGGAATTCAGTTCTGTTCAGTTGAACATGGTATGATGGTGTAATTAGAAAAGCAGCTGGAATATGCAAATGTGAAATTGAAAATATGTTACTCCATTGCATAACAAACAAAGAAACAACAGAAAATGTATTGTTTTAGAGCAGGTATCTAATTTGAAGTATAGGAAGAGGTACTGCAAAATTACCAATGATACCAAGCCCTATCCAGCAATCTGTGTAGCAGGGCAATGAGCAAAGAACTTTGGGAAGGACACATGATTGATGACATTAATATTGAAGTCCCAGCTCTCCCCTAAAACAGCACTCTCCTCCCCTCTCCTCTCCTCTCCTCTCCTCTATTGATCACCTAGGACTGAGCCGGTCGGAGAGGTTAAGCAAATTTCTCGTCCCGTTTCACTCTATAATGACGGCCTTCCTCTCCTTCCCAAAGAAACCCCATATAAACCCCTCACCCTGATGCTTCCTGCACTCATTTGTATTAAACACCCACAAGTCAAGCCACAGAAGGGGAGAAAGACACTTCTGCCTTTCCAAAAACCCTCTATTCCCCCATAGTATGAAACCTAGTCTCTCTCTCTCTCTCTCTCTCTCTCTCTCTCTCTCTCTCTTCTCTCTCTCTCTCTCTCTCTCTCTCTCTCTCTCTCTCTCTGTCCTGGATAGCTTGTGATCCCTGGTTTTAGCCACTGAAAGTCTGGGACATTTCAACCAAGTTGTCGTCGCTGTGTCAGCTCGCCTACCTCCTACACACACACACACAGAGAGAGAGAGAGAGAGAGAGGGAGAGGGGACGTTTTCTTATGTGTGCATGTGAGGGTGTGTGTACATTCATGTGTGTGTGTGTGTGTGTAGAGTCGCTTGTGTGTTCTTGTTCGCTCCTGTGTGCTCACATGCTCGCCTTCATGTGGGTGTGCATGTGTGTTTGTGAGTGGGTGTATACATGTTCGCCCATGTGCTGAGCGTGTGTGTGTGTGTGTGTGTGTGAGACTGAAAGAGAGCCCAGAGGATTGACAGCTCTAGCAGTCATTACACGCTGGATTGAATGCTAGATTAGTCCAAAGTGGCTCAGGGTCAAGCGGCTGCCTGCTCCCTTTTGGCACTCAATGACTTTAATACCCGCTACTGTATTAGTCAATTACTTCAAAGGCTAGGCTGCCCTCTCGTTACCTCTCCCGCCGTCCCGACTCCATACCTTCTGAAGCGTCTATTTCTTATCGTATATATTATTGATTTGTCTTTATTTATGCAGGTTATTTCTCTGAGAGAGAAAAAAATACCTGATGTGTTTTTCAAAGACATTCTAAGAGAGCAAATAAACAAACTATGCATACAAGCATATGAGGAGTGCATGCAATATACCCACTTTGGGAAAAACAAAACAAAACAAAGAAAAGCAATCATGCATCATTCAGTTTCTCTACTCCAGTATGTAAAGGTGTTATCCTTTTGTCAACCAAGGACTTAAATGACCCTCTTGCTTATAAAAATTACTAAGTAATCCTTGAAGTGCAATCACACTGTGACAACAGAAAATTCCCCACTGACTCAACTGAAAACCTTTGTTCCAAACTGTAGCATGTAGAGTCGAAAATATCAAATTTAGAATTTAGTAAAGGTATGGAAATATGAAACTTTGATCAAGATATCAAATTACACTCATAGGGGCACCACCTTCATAGATGAAGGAAAAACAGACCTTTACTTGGCTATTCTAATCAGTCATCAATCTGAAGCTCATGAGATCTTTTCAGTTCAGGGATTACATTTCTCTGCAGAGAAGGAAATTCAGAACAACCAACTTTATAGTGAATGAATATATTTATTAACTACCTACTAGACAAACAAACAAACCATGTAATACATGAAACGGGTGAAATGTGTGACAAATGGACAGATGATAAACCAGAATAAAACACTAAACTATAGGTTGAATAATGAAATGAGAATGAAATAAAATAAAATGAGTCGATGTCAATTTAGATCAATAAACCGGAGAAACGAGGCGGATCGCTCTAAGGGATCAATCAGACTATACTAACTTTCCTGATTGGATTAAGTGATAATTTTAGTAGCTCTTGCATCAACTCTCAGCAGAAAGACATGGAAAATGTTTCAGCCTACTTTCCGGGTCCATCAGGAGGTTTCAAATAAAAATAAAATAACTTTGTAACGCGGTGCTGGTGATTATATCTATGAAAAAGCGAGAATGACAAAGAGTAGCTACAAGTCAGCGAGATCTGAATCTCCACTCGTGCTAAGTCTTGGCTTGTTGGTCTTGGAGTTGGTGTCGGCGTTCGTGGCCTCCGGCATAGAGTTCGGGGCGTGAAGCACTTAGTTCTCTAAGTTTGGATCGACATCATAGCTTCCAGTATGAAGCTCGGGGCATGAAGCGCACAAGGTGACAAAGAACTTATAGTTTTATAGTTTTAAGAACAAAGTTTTATAGTTTTTCTGTGAATTCCAAGGCACGGTTTTGCAGTATAAAAAGATACTTTGCGCGGTTTTGGAGATTCTGCCTACATTTCTTTGTTCTGGAGACAAGACAGAAGAGATAAGACAGAGAGACACATGAGGATACCTCTCTCAACTACTTTAGTAACTAGCCTATGTAATGATAACGTTTTAGAATAACGCGTTTGGATTTTACATACTCAACCAATTACTGTTGTCAATCGGTGAACATTATGAAACCTGTAAACAAACACTTATGGATTGTATAAAACCATTACATGAAACATGATTAGACAATACAACTTTCACTGTTCAAACTTTACTGTGAACTGAGTTGTTTTAGCAGAATAGCCTACTTTATAATCTTAATATTTAAATCACGAATACATAATAACTTTGGTGGTTGATATAGGGAAACAATGAAATAGAACATAATTATCGAGGAAATACAAAGTAGAGAAGAGGACTAAACCAAGAATGAAAATAATTTATGGATTTACGACTTTAATGGCTCTATCCAGAAAGGTGGGAGTTTCCTACAGAACTAAAAAGAGAAGGGAGAAAGCAATTCCTGATCCTTTTGGTAACATGATACAAAATGTATTTAATTATCTAATGTGACTAATTGTCCAACATCAATTCAATAGAACTCAGTCTTCTGGTCCAGATAAAAATAAATCTTCTTATTTTAATTTGTGTGAGTCTGTGTGTGTGAGGGAGATCCTGCTCTGCAGTCTGATGTGGCTTGTAGATAAAACTTGTACATTTCAGAAGAGTTGTCTGATTGGTGGAGGAGATCCCCCCTTAGTCTTGGTCAGTGTCAAGGTGGCACTTTTGTAGCTTTAAAGGTAAAGGGTCATTTTTGTTCCTGGGAAAGAATGTTACTCAAGGGTCCATTTTGAGCTGTGGAGACCTGGTTCTGCTACAAAACTGAGATTTGTACCATTTGAAAAAAGCAACACAAATTATGGCATTTTTGAGGGGATAATAGGTAACTTAGGGCCTTAGTTAACAAAACGGCAACACCTTTACAATTACACCTTTTATATATTTTAGATATTGTGAATGATTAATTTAAGATCACCCTTTGTTTCCCAGAAATGATATAAAACATTGTAGAGAAGAACCCTTTAAATAAACATAGAACATACCCAAGTTTCAAAGTAAGTCAGACTTGGCCGTTTTATTTTGTGACCATCAAAACATTGTGTGAGGACTCCATGTTTGTCCAGGATGCCATGAGATCAAGCTCTTCTACTCTCCTCGCCTCTCCTACTCTGTCTGTCCATCACAGCACCACTCCTCCCATTAGCTCCAATGTTAAATTGCTCTTGTGTGATTGTGTCACCGGGCTCTCCCTTCCCTTTCTCCTGGGTGACTGATATGACCTTTAGGTACACCGACTGACAATTACTGTCACAGAGAAATTGAATTATTAGCTTTCTCTGCCAGCAGAGCCGCGGGTAGGTGGTTGGTAGGTGAGAGTAAAATGCTGTAATTACTTAGCTAAATTGCCATATTATATTTTTCACCACTCCTTTTTCTTTTTCATTCTTCCTTGTGTGTGATATAAAAGCGGGGTGAAAAAAGAAATATGTTGGGCTGTGAAGCATATGAATGAGTGATTTTGAATGTCTCTGTAACCTTGTCAGGGTGTTGATTGTCAATAGGAACAATGGAGGAGATGTCTACTAGGCCAGAAGGAGGGTGGGATGGGAGGGAAAGGTCACTCTCTCTCTGTCCTTTTTTTCCTTTCTGTGTGGTTGGCTGCTGGTCAGTCTTTCTCTCTTTCCATCTCTCTATCCCTTGATCTCTCTCTACCACAGAGAGAGAGCAGGGAACAGGTTGATTTGACCCTAATGGTGTTTCTCCTCTGCAGCCCTCCTCTTTTTTGTAAATGCAGCCCTCTTTGAAATGGGTAGAGCTAATTTTAGGAGCATGCTTTCCTCTCTGTCAAGTACACGCTTTTGACAGAGATTATAAGCATGCGAGTACATTTAAAAACATAATCGCACACACACACACACACACACACACACACACAGCACGTACACGTACACACACTGGGCTGGCCAGGCTGAACATAATTATTTTTTTCCTCCGCTGCAATTCTGAGTGAGCAAGTGGGTCTCCTTTGCTTAGCAGCTTGTGTCACGGCCTGTCAGATCCTGCAGTTTGATTACAGTATCTAGCCATTTAGCAAACCCTAAACCGTGCCGTCGCCAGCGTTTGAGCGGGATGATGACTGCGAGGTCCTTCCAAGGTCACACGGCTTCCGGAAGCCAGGGGAAGTGGGTGTGAAGTTTTGAGATGCAGGGAACAAAGAGGCCAGTGCATAAGGAGGGAGGAGAGGAGGAGAAGGAGGAGAAGGAGTCCCAGGGCCCCTTGTTTTCTCCTGCCTCTCAGACGTTCGCCGGGGCCCAGGCACTGTCATCCCTGCTCGCACATCTGCATTAACCTTTTCCTCCTCTCTCCACATATGCAGATGCATGCACGGAGGCAGAAACACACACACACACACACACACACACAGAAAAACACACAGTACGTTCCCGTTCATTAAAACTCCACTTCATATTTAAATACACACACATAGGCGCTCTTCCTGGAAACATCTTGCCCTGCTGTCATACTACTTCCCTTGCCTTGAATGTTGACATGTATGCTCATTAGGCTAATCACAATGTGTGTTGTGCATGTGTTGATGTGTATAATAAATGGAAATCATGATAATTTATATTAAATCTTATTACCTTAACTTGGAAGCAGTAGTAGTTGCCATGCTTACATTGTTGTTTTCAGACAAAAAAGAAAAAAAAATAGCAATGAAGAAAACAATGCTTGTTTTCTCACTGACATGAATGTATTTTTGAATTATGCAATGAGATCTTATGAAGACCCCCAAGGGGCATGAAGAAAATAAGAAAATAAATGCAGTTCTGCGAGTGCACTGGTATGTCAGAGGTTGAGTTAGATTCAGCAATTTGCATTGCTTCTTTTACCCAGTTATGGTCACAGAAAGCTGCTCTGAATTGTCCCGATTCATAAAAGGAAGAAATTCGGTGCACCTAGGGGCTGAACACTGATCAGTCAGGGCCACTAACCTCAGTTAGTCACCGGAGAGTTTCTGTGGTTGTTAAAACTACATGGTTACACTATAGTTAATGCTTCCTAGAGCCAATCTCATCTTTGTTTCTATTGCAAGCAGATGGAGGCGCATGAAAACAATGAATGGGATAAGATTAAATTTAAATGATCCCCGTGGGCAAATTGGGTTGTGTGGTAGTGTGGTAGGACAAATCAAAGCAATATAGATATAAATAAAAATATAGCAAATGGGGGTATTTAAACATAACACAACCATCATTTCAACACCAAAACAGGTCAAGTGTGAATGTATGAATGAAAACTACAGCATTATGAAGGTGCGCAAGATAACAGCAGCAGAACATAATGAGACAAAGAAAAAATTATATGATACAAAATGAAAATATACCAAAACTATGACACATATGCAATATATAAAAGAGAAAACAGACTTCTATACTGCTCCTCTTGTCCTCACTGATGCACCCTCGTTTGAGGAGTCATCAGAGACCTTCTGGAAGTGAACGAGGAAGGTGTCAGTACTGTCAGTACAGGTCCAACAACACACTGCTTCGAAGCAAACAAACTTCACAGATATGCCACATGTCCATAAAGTAAACAGTGAAGAGCAAAGCCTGCGCTCAAAGCTTACTGATGAGTAAGCCAGGTGTGTAGGACCAGTAAAATAGAATTAAGGCACTGATGATGGTCTGAATGCCGAAACATTTACTGTCACTTTTTCCAAATTCTTTTTCACTTTTTTCACTTTTTTCCACTTTTTTCTTTTGTCTTCATACTTACTCACCTGTTGTTATTACCTATGTGGACCTGGTATGCAAATTGAAGGGAGTCCAGGGAGTCCTTCACCAGGGGTCTGAGGTGCTGCAGGACAAGCCTCTCAAATTCTTCATGATGTGTGATGTCAGTGCCACTGGCCTGCAGTCATTTTGGGCATTGGGGCATCTTTTCTTAGGCACTGAGACAGTGCAGGAGGTTTCCCACAGTGGAGGCGCAATCTTTAGACTCAAAGATAATTTGAAGAGGCTGTAAAACTTCTGCTAGCTGGCTGGCACATGCTCTGAGCATCCTGGGGCCACATCCTCCACAACTCTTCTGACCTGGATGGCAGTAATGGACAGAGGGCTGTGGTGTTGACCCCTGGTGGGATGGATTGGAATGGTGTAAACTGTTTGTCTAACCCATTAGACAAGAGTTGTTTAACTTGTTCATTCTGTCCTGGTTCCTCTCCACCATTTGGCCTGGGGATCTTTCTCATCTCACAGGATCAGATCTGTATCTGTGTGACTTGAGGAAAATTTGTATTTAACTTAACTGCTTTAACTAACTACTAACACACATTAACACATTTTGTTCAATTCAGAACTGATTGGTTATTGTATGTATAGATGTATGAATTTACAAATCTCTTTTTACAAATTTACAATTTACAAATTATTTTTTTCCAATCAAAGAACCAATTGGAATGGGTCTGTGATTGGAAATGTGCGCATTTACATGAGCAGGTGCACTTGTATACTCATACAAAAATGTTGGATCAAAACAGTGTCTGTTACTTTTTGTCACAATTAATTGTGAAAAGGCAGCTAAGAATGTACAGGTTTTATACATTTTCTGTTGATTCATCAATGTACAAATCTCTTTTTACAAATGTACAATTTACAAATTATTTTTTCCAATTCAAAGACCCAATTGGAATGGGTCTGTGATTGGAAATGTGCACATTTACATGAGCAGCTGCAGTTATATACTCATACAAAAACGTTGGAATTGTGAAAAGGCAGCTAAGAATGTACAGGTTTTATACATTTTCTGTTGATTCATCAATGTAGCACCTAAAATAGACGTGTTATGAATCTCCGCTCATGACAAGCGAGTGAAGACCCATGGAGAAGTGAGGAGGGAGATGGGAGCGAGATGGGAAAGCGGAGAGAAGATAAAAGACAGAGATATCGTTTAATTTCATCAGCTATCATGTACGGTCGAGAAAGGTAGGAGAAAAGAAGACGCGAGCAAAGAGTTGGAGGGAAAGACGGAGTGAGACACGAAGATGGAAAGAGGGCATGGGAGAGAGACCGCAAGAGAGGTAGACCCCCTGTAGATGAAGAGAGAGACGAAGAGAGAGAGAATGAGGGAGATGAAGAGAGGCATTTGTATGATTTTTCTTCCTTAAGGTCGAACCTGCTCAACCGTCGTAAAAAGGGACAATTTGCACGCGCCATAAAGGACATTTATGCTCATTGCCGTGTCCCAGCAGAACCCCATTGCTCTTTGTTTTAATTGTCCATGAACAAGGCATTGTTCTGCAAGATCAGGGTCTGGAGGAAATTTCCTCAAACTCGTTCATTGTTACAAGGAACACATTATAGGGCCTTCATTATTTTCCCTCTGATATAAAGAATATGTTATTTGAATTTACATAATTCTCAGAGCAGCTCCAAAGCCACTTCTATAAATAGCTTAATTCAACTTCAGCACAGATTCAAATGAAGGGAGAAGTCATAATCTCTTACAGTGTTGTATCTTTGTCTCTCTCTCTCTCTCAGCTCTCTCATGTGTATCTCCACACACTGAACCTCACAATATCCACTCTTTGAGAGTAGAATGAGGTTCGCTTTTGTCACCCACTGTACACAGTAGCCATCGCAGTGTGAATGGATTTGGGTTTGTTATGCTTGTCATAATCACGCAGTTTTGATGAATGGCGCGTGCACAGTAGCCAACGGAAAGATTAATTTGTTGTTAGCTTGCCTGCTCCGTCTTGTAACGTGGACGACTTTCTGCTGACTTTGTGCCGTTCTCAATGAAGTTGTTGTGCAGTACATTTGGCAGGCGGTTGTCCCACTTTCAAGCACTTCACTTGTTTCGGGGCTTGGCCTCGAGGTGCTGTGACATAGCTTCCCCCCCCCTCAGCTCCAACACACAGTATCACACATCCACGCAGAGACAAAAACACACACTCACATATACAGACAACCCCTCCTCTGAAATGTGCTTTTCCTCAGCATGGTTTGCCCTGAAGTTTGGTTAAAAGTGTTTTATAAGCTCCTGCTGCTTCTGCTTGGCTAGCGCGGCTGTGCCTAAGGACATACAGTTGATCCGTGTGCCATCGCAGACGGAGGCAGGACTAGCAGCAGCGCATGACCGGCTCCAACCCTTCTACTTGGAGTGCAATAATTCTATTTTGGGGGTTTTGGAGTACAGAGGTTAGGCACAATGCTTGAAGAACATCAGTGTTTTTGCCTGCTCAGGCATTACATTTACAGGCAACTCCAGTTTCACTACTCTTGATGTTGGCACAGGGATTTGGAAATGGAGGATGTGATATATTAGCAGCGTGTCAATCCCAAAAGTACGATAAAATGTATTAAAAATGAACCCTTGTTAATTCTAATGTTGTTGATGTGTGGCCCTGACTCACAGCAGAGAACAGTCCTTCTGTTATTCAGTATTCAATAACGTCAATGTTTATGTGGGTTCAGAATTATTTCACTACTCAGCCTTATTCTACTCCCATGGCCGGTCCACGCTGCTGGGCGCTACAGTATCCATAAAACCAGCCCGCAGTCTCTCACCTCTCGCCTCTCATTTCTCATAGTATTAATAATAAAAAGGCATCCGTAAAGAGGGAGCCGTGCTTGTATTAAAACAGCACAGGCCCAGGATATATCCAAGGTCGCCACAAGGCTGAACTGTTATTCTCCTCGCGCGCGGCGAGAGACGAACCACCGGTCATTCCGACGGGCCGAGGCGAGAGCCAGGATTCAAGTGCTTCTTTCTCGCTCTTTTTTTTTTAAATATGCAATGAATGAGCAGCCGGAGACCTCTCTGGGTTGCGCTGTGCGTAACCTTTTTATGCAACAGAGATGTCATCTGCATTCTTTGTTGTGTTAAGAAGAGTTAAATGACCACTTGGGACGGGTACGGTCTGACCTTTGACCCGCGAGCATAATGAGTGAGATGAGGAGCGACGAGCATTATTCTGCTATAATAGACTGGTGGGGTTGATAGTGTAGGGGAGGGCAAGTAGGCCTCTCGTGCTCTCTCTCTCTCTCTCTCTCTCTCTCTCTCTCTCTCTCTCTCTCTCTCTCTCTCTCTCCCCCTTATTGGTGCTCAGTGGTAAAGATGCAGCTGTGGCGGAGACAGAGGGGCAATTACAGAGAGAAACAGAAACCTCCATATCCATCTGACAACGGACTAAAAGGCCCCGGCCCCCTCGCTTAGGCATGCAGGCAGCCAGAGATACAGAGGAAACAGGAGCGGGTGACACAGGCCAGCACCATCCACCCTCTATTCTCAGAACTAATGGTCCTCACAGGTTTTTAGAAATACACTCCGGAAAATGAATTTCATGATGTTTCTATTATTCATTATTTCCCAGGCAGGAGGAGAGAACGAGGAGGAGGAAGAGGCAGACAGGCGTCTGTGATTATTGATTATGATGCTGAAAATATAATGAACTAGATATGAGGACTGTCACAGAGTTTTCCTCATTCATTCGCCGGCCCGACTGTCACGACTGTGTGTCTGGCTCGCCCGGTGCCTCTGTCTCTGAAAGGGCACATTTGTTGTATCTGCGCTGTTGTGTCAAGAAGATGTGCGAAAGAATAGATCTCTCTCTCCCCCCCCCTCGTTTTAAACAATCACATCCAATTCATTTGTCTTGGTATGGCTTTGTCTCAGAGGTGACACACAAGTGGAGGTTCCTTTTGTTGCCCAAAATTGATGCTGCTAACAGTGTAATAAAAATGTCCAAAACTTGCACCGCCGTTTGAGGAAGAGCTTCTTCTTTTGTTCCTGGAGCAGGTCTGGGGGAGACTGGGGAGATAACTGCAGGCAGTGTTGGTGGCAAGATTAATATGTTGTCCAGTTAGACCAGGGTGTTTTCTTACTCCCGCTATATCTCTGGTGTCAACATCATAGCTCTTCCTTTGTATTTCCTCACTTTGAATTCAGCCCTTGATTGTGCTCATTATACTGAGCAGTAAACAATACAACGTGCCGACAGATAACACATTTATCTTACTGTAGCCTCCTTTGGTGCCAGATGATATTGCTGCCATCAGGTTTAAAATACTC
>NW_027278963.1:120000-132500 GCF_046629955.1 Centroberyx affinis | reverse complement strand
ATATGACCTCTCCCCCTCTCTTTTTTTCAATCTATTTATTTGTGGTGTTATGACGTTTCATCCCAACATGAGAAATCCACAATCTGAAAACTTTCTCTCACAAAGTAAAGCACCGTGGGTTACTAATAGCATGTTCATCTTAAGACCTTTGCTCACAAATTCATGACATTCTTAAGGTATAGATTTCGGGTCGCGTGTGTTTTTTTTCCCAAAGCGGTTTGGAGTGAAACCCTTCGTTCAGAGGCTGGGGTTTTATTTGCATATCTAAGGTGAAGCCCAGTTGCCCATCATATACAGTAGGTGAGAAAACACTGATTAATGGTGGTGAGCACAGAACACATATCTGTAACCTCCTGATTGTAATTTGTAGCAGGAGGAAAATGAGAGGCAGAAACGTGTCGGGCCTTAAATTAGCGCTCCATATTTTAGTGCCGTTTCCAGCGGTGGCGTGTTACAAAGGCCTCCACAAGAGCAAGAGGCATCTCACTTGTTGTCAGACAGCCTCCTATCACCTCTGCATCACTTTTAACGCATTCACACAAGTGTTGTGCACTATGCTCATGTTTCTGGGAGATGGAGTCATTGAGAATGTTTCAAATTGCAATTCCCCCCCCCCCCCTTTTTACTTTTGTTTTGTGGTTGGATATTTTTGTAGAATTACAACCAAATACTACTCAGATGTAATAATTTGCAGTAACTGTTTGTTTAGTTATTGCTAGTTGTTGTATAGCTATTGGATGCTTGACAAGGGCTTTATAAATGTGCTACTAGAAAATCTGTTCTTGGCATCTTCATGGTTCCTGTTCGTGGTTGCTTATTTGTCTGAGGCTGCTGTAATTGTTGGGGCATTCTTTAACTGGGACGCCACAGCCAAACAGATGTTCACGTTTACAACTAACAATTACACACCGAGGAATCTTGCGGAGAGGGAAATAGCACAAGTTTATTTAAACAAAATCATTACATGACATGCCCTCTCTCTGGCACCTCGCAGATTTATTTGAAACGAAACAGTTTGTGCTGATTCTCGCATTTACTCCTCAACCCCCCCTCCACTGGTCCAGGGAGCAATAATCTGGCTTCCTGTAGACTAAACATAAAATTAAAAAGCAATCTGGCTGTGCCGTATGTTTTATAGAAATCTGAAAAAGAACTCACATCAGCGACTTTTCCTAGATAAAAGTGCCACGGCTCGCCAAGTGAAAAGGCGGATAAAAAAATGAATACATCTTTTTTTCTCTTCCTCTTTGCGCTTTTGCATATGTTAGAGCGGCTTGATTAACGGCCGGGCCGACCAAAAGCTAATTATTTTATTGAGTTGGGGGACGAGGCGGGATCCCACCCCAGGGATTTGGCTTTGGCTTTGGCTTTGGCTGCGGAATAGAAAAGGGCTCCACGTGTGATGTGTGATTTCTCCCTCCTTCTGGTGCCCGTCCTGCACGGTGACAGCAGGATGAGCCTCAGGTATGGGTGGTCTCATCTCTCGTCTATCAATAAGGAGCTTACTAGCCGTACTGGAAATGGGAGGGAATACAATACCGTTGCAATTTGATTTTAAGCCCCACGGGTCAATCTCCTGAACCCCCTTTTCAGGCAATTCCTTTTATCGTTCTTTTTCCCCATACTTCAACTCTCTCTCTCTTTTGCTCTCTCTTGCTATCTCTCTCTCTCTTTTACTCTGTATCAAACTGTAACTTTGACTTTGACTTCAGTATTGTTATTTTATTCTTTGTGGAGCTGTCCGTCTTTGGGGGGGGTTGCAGTTAAATCAAAATATGCAGAGGTTGCAGGTTCAAGCTCAGAATATTGGGACTGTCATGATGACGTTTCCTTCTTGCTTGCAGGGTGACATACAAGCCTGCCCATGTGTGTGTGTGTGTGTGTGTGTGTGTGTGTGTGTGTGTGTGTGTGTGTGTGTGAGCCTGCACATGCGTGTGTGCACGGTTGTGTGTGTGCATGCGTTTGTGTGTTTGTGTATGTGCATGTGCCTACAGTACATGTCTTTGTCTCAGCCTCTGTATCGGTAGTATCTGATTGACCCCACACCCCTGTCAACAAGATGTGGTCCCTAGGCTGTGAGCTCCCTCTGAAAAAAAGAGGAATACCTTTATTGGCCACTCTGTATCGAAGTCGAGGTGCGCGGACAACAAATTGGCTCCTCCATGTCTCCCTGTCCAAATGCTAAGGTTAGGCTTTAATTGTGGTGCCTGGGTTGGAAAGCAGCGGAGTTATAGACAAAATAGCGACGCCCGTGTCAGCGGACGTGTTGTGAATAGTTCACATAATACCAGTGTATACACAGTGGACACGGAGCCAGCCACCTTTGCTCCTCTCCCCTGTTCTCGCTGAATAAGAATCTGACATAAATTCTGCACATATAAAATTAGTAAATGCCACTGTAGCCGTAGTTAAATATCACACAAACCCCCAGGGAGGGGGGAGGGTGGAGGCGCTGGCAAGTTACCTTGGCCTATTTTTTGCGCAAAAAAAAAAAAGCCAGGGGGAGGGAAAAGGAGTTGGACTAAAAGAGAGAGAGAGAGAGAGAGAGAGAGAGAGATGGCGGGAGGTTAGAGAGAAAGAAAAGGGTGAAGGGGAAGGAAGGAGGGAGGGAGGGAAACAGCTGTACATCGTCAGAGCGGGTGGGGTAGGAGTTGTGGCGGGCCGTCTGCGACAGAAGGTTGCTTTCAGATATGAAGCCGTCATGCCGGAGACCCCCGCCTCCTCCCCTCCCGCTCTCCTCCCTTCCTTCATATTGAAACTATCAAATAAAACAGCGTCGTGCAGAAACCTCTTTCTTCAGCCTCTCATATGGCATCATTAGAGGTTAAGTGCAGTCTAATCTCTCCCCTAATAAAGTTACTTTGAAGTGAGGAAAAAGGGCGGAGTGGGGGCAGGGGTTGTTCACACAGACTATTTGGTAAATTAGCTCAGCCCAAAGCGTCGCCGGCGAAGGCTAAACTTCTGCTCAATGTGAAATCTGAAATCTGAACCACCCTCACACAACTATCTGGGACCTGGAGCCGACACAGTACAGCACTGTTTCCTGTAGATTTTTTTTTTTTAGATATTGGGCCTGGGGATGATTTTGGTTCTGGGACTCTTGTTTGCTCCTGGGCCCGTTTCAGGATCAGGTTGCAGTTCAAGAATAACTCTTATTTGGATATGAAGGGCTTCATTCCAAAACGCTACATGACCATTTTGGAAAAACATTGCTCCCAGAAAACCATTCCATCCTCAAAAATGAACCATTTTATAGCAGATGTCTTAAGATAACTCCTAACTTCAATACCAACCCATAATGCGCTTAACTTTAATGCCAGCAGTCAATATGGGAGAGTGTGTGTGTGTGTGTGTTTTTTTTTGTTTTTTTTAGCTGCTGGCTGCTGGTTGGATGGAGTTATTTCAGGAAGAGGAAGTCTTGGTTCCATTTGGATCCTCTCACATTAATCCCCCTTCATCTCCACAGTGCAAGAGAGAGATCTTTAATCTAGCTCTATTTTTTTCATTCACTCACTCACTTCATTCTCTCTCTATCAATTTCTGTCTCTCTCTCCATCCTCTCCTTCCCCTCCCCTCTCTCCCTCCATCCCTGTGTTTCTATGCCAGCCTGTTGCTCCCTCAGCCTCAGCCTCAGCCTGGCAGGATGCCAGCGCTGGGCGGGAGTGCCCCCCTCCTCATTAATTTACCAACAGATTGCCGTGGGCTGCTCGCAGTTCACGGACGGGGTGTTTACAACAGTTTAGCGACGAACTGACAGCCATTAAAGCCTTAATGTAGCACAGTGTCACAGAGCAAAGACTAGACCGCCCTGTTTTGTCTGGCACAGATGATGATACAGCAGCCAGCGCCACTCCTGTTGTTGGCATTTCTCCTTAATAGGCGATGCTGGGCCGCCAACGCCAGCAGCTGAGCTGCAACAGGTCTGATACACAGACACACAGTGCTGCAAACAAACAGATACATACAGCCACATCCAATCAACAAGCACATTGTATGTCACGCAGGAGCAAACGCATGCTCTTTTGGAAGAAAATGTGACCCTCTGACATGTCAAAAACTTTATGATATAGATTTAGTATTGACTCTAACAGGAAACCTGGATCCATTGAACATTTTTTTATTGTTTGTTCAGTTTGCTTCAAAAGCTTGTTTTATGGATTTGTGGTGCAGCTTCATTTGAATCAGCCTGTTCCATTATTTTCTAGCAATTCCTTCATTCACATAAACATACAATTTACTGTATGGTTTGATACGGTTGGCGCAACGTACCTGATACAACACAGGCCAATATGGTTGTGATTTGCAGAGTAAATGTTATTGCACTCGCATGCATCCACGCCATATGTTTTTGTGTCCTTTGTTTTTTCATGGGGGAAGAAAATTCGCTGGAAGGGGGCAAGATTCTTTCTCCAAACGGATCATGTTAAATTACTCCAAACCGTTTAGTGTCCAACACACAAAATGGCGTTTCTGGACCATATGGAAACCTTTATGTAATGTTTTCCTTGTTGATATACAGAATCTATAACAAATGATAATGGCTTGCAGCTGTTGAATGGATGAGGCGTGGTGTCAGAGGATGGCTTGATGGCTTCAGCATGAGAAGTACCCCGTGTACCCAATCCAAATCCTGCTCTCCACCTCAACAATACCTGTCTTGATTTGAAGTTTATGACTGGTTTATTCTATCCAGTTAGGTCCAACTGACAGATGGATTTAGGGGAAGATTTTAAATTGCAATGGGAAGCAGGGTACAGTACTAAGAGAGCTCCATGTGAAGGAGCTCAACAAAGCTCAGCTGCGAGTTAAGCTCAAATGCTTCAGGAACTGTTTAGTTCAATCAATTCACTCTGCCTCTTTTCATGTGGAAATTGATGATGATAAGTGAAGCAAACAATTTGCTTGGCCAAGTATGTGGATGAAGTGTGCGATAAATAGAACGCGATAGAAGTGATTCAATAAATGTGTGTGCTTCTTAATGGAGAACACGTCACATTCAACTATTCAGTCCCTTTTTAGCTTGCCGTTGCATGTTTCTTCCTGTCATCATATTGATTTGATGTAGCATATCCAGGCACACAGAGAGAGAGAGAGAGAAAATGTTGATTTTTGAAAAGCCCTGAGCCTTGATTATACCTACTAGTGTGTGACGGAATCGAATCAAAACAATAATGGTGCATTTCTTAGATCACCGCCTGCACCTAATGGAAAAGTGAAGAGCCGGTAACCTGATCAACACTGATTGATATGTATATACAGCCTGTTTCCAACAACAAATCACAACTGATTGATACAGATGTTCATCATGCGACAGCTGCCTCTCTTCTCCCCTCACCTCTAAGAAGGGGAGATGGCTGGATGGAAAGGAAGGATAAAGAGGAGACGCAGAGGAGAGCTCCTCCGTCAATCACTCCGAGCCAAATCGCTCCTGAAAGGGACACAAGCTGCGATGAGAGGCGCTTTGATAGAGAGCAAAGACTGAAAACAGAAAAGAGGAGGAGACGGGAGTAAATCTCCCTCACTCGGAGAGGAAAATTCTGACAGCTCTTCCGGTGCAGTGTACTGAAACCTATCCTCTGAGGTAGTGATATACTGTCGGTGACCACCAAAAAATGTGGGCAAAACGGTGACAAATTGCATTACGGGGCAAATGGCCGGGTTTTTGAGAGGGCCCAATTTGTCGTCTCCAATAAAGGCCATTGGTGCTCAACAGTCTGGGCCCATTGCCCAATGGCTGGTCAGAGCCAAACTGATTGGGCGTAATTTCTGACAGCTGTTGGGGGGCTACGCGCATGGAGTCGACTTCTGCGTGTCACGCCAAGTTTCTGTACATCAATATGTATAAGGGGAATTGAGAGACAGAGGGCGAAAGAGAGAGAGAGGCTGCTTCACAACGAACGCATGACTGGCTGGTGTCGGCGTGGTAACGAGAGACCCCATCTGGTGCTGCTTTAGGTTCCCCGGGCTCCATGTGTAGAGAGACAGTAGGGGTCGATGGTAGTATGCAGGGTTGGAGGGGAGGTGGGGGTGGGGTGTGGGTATAGAAGGGACACCCCAGGCTCTGGAGGTAGTTGGGTGAGAGAGCGTCTGAGGACTAACTCGGGGGCCTAGAGTGTGACAAAGGGGCTAATGTGGTAGTGGTGGAGGTGGCTGGGCATGGCATCTCTTTTATGTGTGTGTGTGTGTGTGTGTGTGTGTGTGTGTTTGCAGCCTGATCTCATGAAATTTTGAGAAATGAGCATGATGTCTTAAAATGCAAATAATGTGTTCTGTGCATGAAAAGGGTGAAAAATTTCAATTCTCAATTCATGTGATTTTTTAGATGCTCGGGACAGAGCAGTAGTACCTCTGTAAGAGCTGGGCTGTGTGTAAGCATGGGTACATTTACTGTTGCTGTATGCCACTCCAATAATGCATATCACCCAAGAACCAAAAAGCACTAGCCTGCACCATGAGCATTTATATTTTCAGAAATAGTTTTTCTTTGTTAACCATGACTAAAACCAGTTGGCTAATCTTAACTCTAATTTCAACCTGTAAAATAGTTTTACTTGTCTAAATTTAAGTGTTGTGACAAACACTTAAACATATCATGTCCAGTTTGTGATATTATCTCATAATCCTTTTGTGTGTATCCTCACATTATTTCTGTCCATCTGCTTTTCAGAGTTTGTGCTCATTTCATGAAATCATTTTGAGACTGTCTTGGTGTGTATGTGTGTGTGTGTGTGCATGTATGCATGTATCTTTGTGCGTGTATGTGTAATATAGATGTAAGAAACACACCAGTCTAATTTGCCATGTCCCTCCCCTCCCCCACTCCCTCCTCACACCCTTGGGCCTTTAGTGGATTTCAAACCTCTGTCACTGATTATCCAGCCATTAGTAGCCTCTGTTTGTTTGATTCCCTCCATCGATTAAAGGCAATCCCCGATCAAACAAGCTTTATTGATGAAACAACGCAACCTCCCAGACCCTGGATAAACACAACATGAGAAAGGCTGGTTGTGTGCGCTGGAGTTGGGGCCCGACACCAATCTGTTCTAGAAAAGTCTCCACATTTCCACACATCTGAACGCAACGCCACGGTTTCCCATAAGAGACTTGTAGAGGAATTATCTTTGACAGCACAAGCAAAGGCATTGTGATTAGATTCCATATTGTTAGCGCTACTGTCTTTTGAAATAAAATATTTATCCTATTGATTTCTTTTGATTAAAATCTAAGCAGCCAGCGTTGGCTTGTCACCGTGAAGATCTTCACATTTCCCTCTTCTTTGAGAGGGATGTATGTCACATGGATTAATATTTCAAAGTCTGGTAATTCATTTATGACAGGAAGGGGTTGTTACAAGAAAAAAAAGAGGTGTTTTCACAAGGCGTTTTGAGAAAGAACAACAGTTGTGTTGCTGTTGATGTTTTCACTTATGTGTTTGTCAACGAGGCACCGTAAATTGGCAACAAGGGAGTCAGACAGAGAGAGAAAAAAGAGAATGTGCTAAATAATACAACAAATTACACGGCAACTTTCTTCCTCTGTGTCAGGAGAGCGGATTTGAATATCTATTATTTACACAAACATCTTGTTAGCTAAAGAGTAAGCAGTTTGTTTACTAAACATGTGTTTCGAGTTGGATGAAAGCGCTGTGGTTGCATAATTCATGGCCCCAGCCGTTGTTTGTTCACGTAACTCAAGCATTGTAAAATGTTGTGGTGTCAGGCACATCCCTGCACATTAAAAATAGACTAGTGCAACACAGCAAAAGCTGCTGCTTTCCAATCACTTATTCAGTCCTGCTTCCACACATTAATATTGCAGATTGTACATTGGCACGCCAAGGCTTTGTGTGTGTGTGTGTGTGTGTGTGTGTGTGTGTGTGTGCACACTCGCATGTGTCTGTCTGTTTTTCCTCCCTGTTTGCTAATGCGCCTCGTCTCAGAAAACAGAGGCAGAGGATTTCTCTGCTCTCCCTCCTTCTTTCCATCCCTCCATCCTCTTCTCCTCTCTCTCCCCCAAAATTAATCCTCATTTTAAACGTCTGCTCTGGTAGCAGATCAGGCCAGGTGAGAGATTGTCTTCTCTTCCCGCCTTCAGGGCATCTCAAGCTCCATTTAATCCAAATGCCAATTTGGAGCACGCAAATAGGAAGAGGTTGGAGCCGGCTGCCTGGTTGGCTGGCTTGTTTGGGCATTTTGTGCACATGCAAAAGGTGTGTATGTATCTGTGTGTGTATGAGTGTGTGTGTGTGTGTGTGTGTGTGCGTGCCTCTGTATAAGGGTATACACTGGGCCCTCTCAGCTTGGTGCATCTATAATTGGAGAGCAGGGAGCGTCCGGAGGTGTGGGGTTGTCAGTCACTGTTTAGGTTGCCCCGGGGCCCCTGGCACTCCTGTGGGTATCAAAGTGGCGCTAATTAAATGTGGGCCCCGCCGTACGGCCCTCCACATCACGGGGCCGACGGAGAGCCCCCGCTCCGCTGTCCTCCCCGTGCCTTTGAGAATCCGCTGCTTGCACTAATTACCCATTGTCCAATTGACTTGCCCATTCTCACACTGCAACAAATTCAACACACACACACACACTTCATCCCCAACCCCCATCCCTATCGCTAACCCCCACCCCCCCACCCCGCTCCTATTTTTATTATTTTATTTTTTCCCTGCCCACCCTGTCTTTGGCTAGCCGGCCTAATTAATCTTATGGAAATCTCCTCCAGCCAAGGTTGGCCTCCGATGTTTGTAATTTGATTTGGGGATGATAAAAGTGAAAGCCGGGTTCTGGGATGGTGAGGGAACAGTGTCATTTCTCTGTCCTCTCGCCCGTCCCCCTCCACATCCCAACACTCGGGAGACGCGTGGGGGCTATCAATCTTTCCCACGTGCCCAGCAAACTGATATCCCAGAAAATTAACTTCAATTAATAACAGAAATCCCCTGACGCGGCCGTGGAGGCAAGCCGGGGCTTTGAAGGAGAACCTTCAAAGATGTCTCTCTGCAAGTCTTTTATAGGCCGGCTGGGGAGGGGTTTTCTTTTCATTATCATCAGCCACCATTTCAACACTCACTTTTTCCTTTTTTTGTCTATTGCCGTGGACATTTGAATAAAACCGCTGTCAACACAAAAAAAATCGATTAGACTCCCTCTGGCTAGAAATGCAAAAAACAAAATGGCTGCTCATTATGAAACTGCACAGCTCTGCCTCTGACTTTGTGTGCTCAATAAATCTCTCCAACAAGACCTTGTTGGTGTGAACGGAATAGCTGCTAAGGTCAGCCATCACATTAGCTTATTGTTGTTTAGAATGATGGTGAGGTTGGAAATAATTGGGTGAGATATTCTGGGCTAAGTGTCTAAATGTACATGTACTGTCAGCATAGTGTAAATGTTTGGTTGGTGAGTGTTATTGAGGACCAGTTTAGAGGAAGCTGGTTCTGGGATGACAGAATCTACTCTCTTCTGGAAGTGTCATATAGGCCTAATTCAGTGAAACATGGGTGATGGTATACCTGCTCTCACCACCCTTTCTTCTGACATCCAAGCCAGGTTTCTGTGTGGGTGGTCAACTTTGTTTAATAGGCAAGGCAAGGCAAGGCAAACTTTATTTATATAGCACATTTCATACACAAGGCAAATATAATGTGCTTCACATAAAACAGAAAAAAATACATAAAATGACATTAAAAATGAAAGGAAGAAAGATATTGAGCAGTCACTCTCACACTGGTGACACCTCTGGTCAGCCAGTATAATAGCACAGGGGATTGATGCTTAAAAAAGAAAAGAAAAGGAATTCAAGTATCCCTCTATACATATATGATCAAAGATGTTTAATGTAGACAATGTTAACATTTTGATTATTTTTGAGTGGTTACATTTAAATTTGCAGTTTTCAGAGATCCATTCCTTTCTTAAAGGCCATTCTGGAGGCCATTCTGGCTCCAGTCAATGCATCACAACTGGACTTGGTCTCGATTGGCTCATCTCATTAAACAGTTGCTAAAATCCCTCCAATCAGGCAAGTTTTCAGCATTTGAACAGACACACACCCTGGAAAGCCTCCACTCAGCAGCTCATTTGAATTAGAGGAGCTGGTGTTTTCGGCCGATCAGGGTCCAGTATTTTGTTATGTCTGTGAGGACTTTAAATAAATCCATTAAATGACTAAACTAAATTTATATGCAAAACATCACAAAGAACACTATTCTTTTCCTGAGCCAAAACAAAATCATTAAAACTTGGACCTTTAACAAACTCTATCCTTTTGAGAATATGTACTCATCTTTGTACAGTTTTGATTGCATTTTCGTTTACCAAAAAAAAAAAAAAAGAAAACTCTGCCAGGAGCAATAGACAACCCTTGGCCCGAAAACAAATCTCTCCATGGTTGTGTGTCCTCACACGCCCCCTTTAGCTCTATTCCCATCGAAGCAGCTTTACTTTAAGTGGCACAAATACAACAAATACACCATGCTTATCGAGTCACAGTCCCCTGCCACCCGTACAATAAAATACAATCCTGTTTTCTTCACGCCGTCTTCTGGAGCGCTAGTCTGCCATGGCGGTCACGTCTGGGGAGAGAGCTCTCTGCTTATTTATTTGTGGCTGTTTCCTCGCCTGTCAGGATAAAGAGGGCAACACGGAGCCAGTCTGAGAACATAATTTCACTGTGAGTGCCTTAGCCTGAAGCGCTGAGCACAAACACACACACACACACATCCTACAGACACACACGTACACACAGGCACACACAAAAACACACATACACATACACACACTCAGAAGCAGAGTGTGCTGCTGTTGACCTGCTGAATAATGCTTTTCGACTGCTGAAGCAGCGCAGTTTATGTGTGCGTTTGAGTGTGTGTGTGAGTGTGTGTGTGTGTGTGTTTGTGTGTGTGTTTGTGTGTGTGCCTTGGAGTGGCTGGTTAGCAGCTTAGCCCTCCCGCTGACTCCTGTTAAGGGCTAAAGGGATCCATGTCAACAACAAGCAATAAAGAAGATGCCTCATCCAGAGAGACGCGGGAGGGAGAACACACACACACACACACACACACACACACACACACACATGCAGGGATACACTCACAGATACACAAACAAGACACCACGCAAACACACAAACTCTGAGGCACACACATAAACACATGTACACACAACAGACTTGGCATGTCTGAAATAAAATATAGATAGAGGTGAGAGTGTTTGAAGGGTCTATTAGCGCTGGCTGTCGGGGAGCGATAGGGGTGGGATCAGTGTCACAACTCCACTCCGCTCGGCTCGGCCGTGCCGCACGCTGTGGGGAGCTTGGAGAGCTGCCAGCTGCCTGTTTACAAGCCAGACGTGCGTTTGATACTGGGCTGCTACCACTTGATAGCGGCCAAATCCCTTCCCAATGAAAAATAAACTAACAGGCTTCTTCTGAAGTGGAATAGGCCGGCGCAGAGCGGCTCAGCTCAGCTCAGCGAGGATGCTGTCTGAGAGATGCTGAGTCAGTTTGTTTGCCTGTCCACATGACTTACTGGTTTGCTGGCTGTTTGGATTGGTGGATGGTTTTCTGTTTTGCCGGACTGATGAGGCAGGTTAGTTAGCTAACTGGGCCAATCAGCAGGCTGGATGCACTGTGAAAATTCTCCACCATGGCAAGTCATTTAGTGATTTTAGTGAGTCTTAAAATTGTGTTAAGTGGAAAAACTGGCCAATGTCATGAGATAAGTTCATTTGTTTCCAATTCAAAGCAACTTTTCTTGATTCAATAAAGTGTGATTTTCTTGTTACTAATGGAGTGATCTGCCTTATTTTGCCTTGTTTCAAAGTATTGACACTTTTCAAACTATTGAACCAAGTGAAACTGCATTTGAAATAAATGGGATTATCTTACAGAATTTGACAGAACTTTTCACTTCTTCTGAGAAAAGTAAGATTTTAAAACTGAATATGAGACTGCATGACTATTTTTATTTTTTATTTTTTTAACAGTACAGCTAACTGGCAGGTTGATAGGCAGGTTGATCTAGCTGCCTTGCTGGTTAGCTGTGTAGTTGGCTGATCCACTATAATGAAAGCTGTACATGCAGATATTGTAATATGTTGGATGATTGCTGGATCAGCTGAATTCCCCTTTAAATTCCCCTATTGAGAAACAGCTCAATACAACAACATAATAGCATCTTAATTACAGCAAGTGATGTGGGTATAAATGTCAGAACTCATTGCTCACCTGTTCCCCTCTCTCATACACACACACACACACACACACACACACACACACCTCTCCCTCCTCAATTGCTTTCTTTCCCCCTTTCTTTAACCCTTTCATCCCCATTTCTTTCACTCCCTTCTCCCTCTCTTCCTGCCCTCCCTACATGCAGTACACTGCAAAAAATCCCTTCCGATTTTAATCTTGATGTTTAAAATCTTAAAATCTCACTTAATCTAGCATTGAATCTGAGATTTTTTTTTTATCTCTAATTTAATGAGATAATTGAACTAATTTCCAGTAAA